>NC_090449.1:1064711062-1064746062 GCF_031143425.1 Pleurodeles waltl
CGTCTCTGCGCAAGCTCGAGTCTCCCTGAATGCTTCGCTTTGAGATTACTAATGTGTCTCAAAAGCCTGTCACCTTTGGAGAAGCTTCCCTTTGTGTGACGCCCCCAGGCCTGCTCTGGTCCACTTGGTGCAGAACTCAGAGTTGTTGCTCCCAAAACACACAGTGATTCTGGCTTCTATAGTGTAATCTGGCGCTCGAGTAAAGCGCCTTGGTGGCGGGTTTGCACTGCTTTTTATGAACACTTGCACCTTCTCTGGCTCAGGGCCACCTCCCCTGCTCAGTGGTCCTGCCCTCCTGGTACTCTTCAGCCTCCTGTTCGTTCTCTGCTGTTCTTACTAGTGATCGAAGTAGCAGCAGGGTGCCCTGAGACCCCTGAGACCTGTGTCTGTGTCCAGTGCCCCCTGAAGTCTTTACAGCAGATCACTAGTAAGAACATCAGATCGCTTTGTTCCAAGTAGCAGCAGGGTGCCCTGAGACATGTCTGTGACCACGGAGCCCCCTGAAGTCTTGACAGCAGAACAGTTATGTGTGTGGTTTCCGTGCCACAGGGTTATTCATTGTTTTACGGTTGTTGTGCTACCAGGACCAACCCCTTCCTGCCCTAGACCCAGACACTGCTGCACTGCCGGGTCAAGCCCCATTCGTCTGTGTACTGAGGTCTAAAGCTGTGCCATCGTGGACCTGAGCCAGACTCTCCTCGTTGGCTTGTGGCTTCTCTCCTACTGAGAGAGTTTAGTGTACTTCACTCCGTGTGTGCGTGGTAGGGACAGTCTGATTCCGCTGGTCACTCCACCTGGGCAAGGCCTGGCCATCTCCAGTCTTCTCCAGCCCTCTGGTCCACCATAGCTTCTGCTTGGTGAAGTTGGTTGTTCAGAGGGTGAAGGCAGTGTTGTTGGGCCTTGTTGCAGGAGAAAGTGGAAGGTATCCCTTCCTGCGGTGTGGGTGCCACCTCCTCTCCCCTGGGGCACAGGACACATGAACAGGATTCTAGGCCCCTGCCCTGTTGCCTGGTAAGTGACCCTTACACCAGAAGAGAAGTGGACCCAAGGATCTGGAACACCGCACGCAGAAGGGCGTCTCCTACTCGAGTCTTCAATCCAGGTAAAGGGAATCCATCATATCCCTTATTCTGTATGGAGGGAAGTCATGTCAATCAAACTGTGACAAGGAAGCATGGGACCAACCTCATGCAGAAACACATCAGGCCAGGATCAACAAACTCGAGCTGGGCATGAGCCTGGACCCTCCTTGGTCATAGTCTGAAAGCAAGAAGGTGTCAAGCGTGCCACAGGTGTTGGCAGTAGCTCGCCATCATGACTCTTGCACTCTCCTACTGAGAACAGGACCACTGGAATTATTGGCAGGAGAGGGCCAAATAATGCAACAGGGTTGGGTAAATTATGCAGCAAGAAAAGGCAAATTCGGCACACAATGCAGTACATTTTGTAATAGTTTGTTATTTCGTCCCCCCCCCTCCTCTCGGAACACTGGGCACTGCTTGCACCTCATTAGTACCAGATTAACACCCAAATACAGCAATCAATATGCAACGGAGCGGTGACCAGTCCGGCTTTACAAAGCGCCTTCCAATGAGCGGTAAAAGAGTTGCTACATTTTTAGTCACTTTTGAACTATTTGAGCCTAAAACGATGTTTTTTTTTTTTTTGGTAAAATCTGCAGATTATGTGGCAGATGATGGATTATGTAACAAATGCGCCCTAACGTTCTTGCACATTGAATAAGGGCCGTATTTATTTCCTATGCACTGGGTAGAGGGCTTGCAGTAGAAGGGGTCCTTCCGCTTGCACGAAAGTAATGTGCAAACAATCTCCTGCGAGAAGCCGGTGGGCTGTTTCCTTCATCCAACAGAACAGACAGCTTTACTTGAGCGCTACGAAGGAGAGGCGCTATATTTTGTGTAGTGTCTGCTTTCGTGTCTGCTGAGTGCGGCGAAGGCAAAGGCCCTCTTTCTCCTCGTTACATTTGGGTAACCGACAGCTCAGATTGAGGCGCAGGCATGGCACACTCCTCTCTGCGCACAGGGTGTCACACACCCTACCTCCTGGTGATTGAGGCGCAGGCATGGCACGCTTTCCTCTCTGTGCACAGGGTGTCACACACCCTACCTCCTGGTGATTGAGGCGCAGGGCATGGCACACTTTCCTCTCTGCACACAGGGTGTCACACACCCTACCTCCTGGTGATTGAGGCGCAGGGCATGGCACGCTTTCCTCTCTGCACACAGGGTGTCACACACACTACCTCCTGGTGATTGAGACGCAGGCATGGCACGCTTTCCTCTCTGCGCACAGGGTGTCACACACCCTACCTCCTGGTGATTGAGGCGCAGGGCATGGCACGCTTTCCTCTCTGCACACAGGGTGTCACACACCCTACCTCCTGGTGATTGAGACGCAGGCATGGCACGCTTTCCTCTCTGCACACAGGGTGTCACACACCCTACCTCCTGGTGATTGAGACACAGGCATTGCACACTCCTCTCTGCGCACAGGGTATCACACACCCTACCTCCTGGTGATTGAGACACAGGCATGGCACACTCCTCTCTGTGCACAGGGTGTCACACACCCTACCTCCTGGTGATTGAGACACAGGCATGGCACACTCCTCTCTGCGCACAGGGTATCACACACCCTACCTCCTGGTGATTGAGACGCAGGGCATGGCACACTCCTCTCTGTACACAGGGTGTCACACACCCTGCCTCCTGGTGATTGAGGCGCAGGGCATGGCATGCTTTCCTCTCTGTGCACAGGGTGTCACACACCCTACCTCCTGGTGATTGAGGCGCAGGCATGGCACGCTTCTCCTGGTGATTGAGGCGCAGGGCATGGCACACTCCTCTCTGTACACAGGGTGTCACACACCCTACCTCCTGGTGATTGAGGCGCAGGGCATAGCACACTTTCCTCTCTGCACACAGGGTGTCACACACCAGACCTCCTTCTCTAGACACTGGGTAGAAGCCCCCTTTCTCCTAGTGACTGAGACCCAGGTCCGTACTCCCTGCCCATGGGGTGCGCTTGCCCAAGCAGACCCAGTCCCTCTGGACGCGCCCCCAGTGCCAGGCGTGGCTCTGTCCGCCTGCGGCCTCCAGTGAAAGTGATGCTGGGAGGGCGGGCTAGTCACCCAGGCAGAGCCAGCCCTTTGCATGGTGCAGCCCGCCCTCCTGCCCCCTCCCCGCCTCCACCCCCTGCTCTGCCGGATCTGGCCACCGGGCTTCCCATGCTGCAGAGTGCGCAGTGCGCCGCGGGCCCCCGCCGTCCCGGGCACCGATCCTGCCCCGGGGTACCAGCCTAGCCTGGAAGCAGCCCGTGACTGCCATCCTTCTGCATCCTTCTGCATCCTTCTGCAGGGGCCGCCCGGTGCCCTGCGCTCCCGCCTTCCTCCGGTGCTGGGAGGCGGACGCGTCCTGCCCTTACCGGGGGAGGGGACCACCGGAGGAGGGGACCATCCTGCCTGCACCCGGAGGAGGGGCACATTCTGCCCGCACCGGAGCGCCAGTCCCTTACCTCGGGAGGAGGGGACCAGCCTGCGTCTCCCAGAGGTTGGGGGAGTAATCCGCATCTACGGAGTCGGGACGGAGTCTGTACAACTGCAGCCTGGTGAACAAAAGCGCATCTGCTGCAAGCGAAACACGCGCGCATCTCCTGCCAGGGGGGCTGGGGCGCCTGCCTGCATCTTCCGAAGGTGGGAGAAGAACTCGCATCTCCTGCAGAGGGGTCCACAGAGGGCACAGCTAGCCTGCATCTTCTAGAGAGGTACCATTCTGTATCCTGGAGAGCTGGCCTGCATCTTCTAGAGGAGAGGGGGGCATTCTGTATCCTGGAGAGCTGACCTGCATCTTCTAGAGGAGAGGGGTACCATTCTGTATCCTGGAGAGCTGGCCTGCATCTTCTAGAGAGGTGCCATTGTGTATCCTGGAGAGCTGACCTGCATCTTCTAGAGGAGAGGGGTGCCATTCTGTATCCCGGAGAGCTGGCCTGCATCTTCTAGAGGAGAGGGGGGCATTCTGTATCCTGGAGAGCTGACCTGCATCTTCTAGAGGAGAGGGGTACCATTGTGTATCCTGGAGAGTTGGCCTGCATCTTCTAGAGGAGAGGGGGCGCCATTCTGTATCCTGGAGAGCGGACCTGCACCTGCTAGAGGAGAGGCGTACCATTGTGTATCCTGGAGAGCGGACCTGCATCTTCTAGAGGAGAGGGGTACCATTGTGTATCCTGGAGAGCTGGCCTGCATCTTCTAGAGGAGAGGGGGGCATTCTGTATCCTGGAGAGCGGACCTGCATCTTCTAGAGGAGAGGGGGCGCCATTGTGTATCCTGGAGAGCGGACCTGCACCTTCTAGAGGAGAGGGGTACCATTGTGTATCCTGGAGAGTTAGCCTGCATCTTCTAGAGGAGAGGGGTGCCATTCTGTATCCTGTAGAGCGGACCTGCATCTTCTAGAGGAGAGGGGCGCCATTCTGTATCCTGGGGAGTTGACCTGCATCTTCTGGATGGGAGAACCAGCTCTCCTGGAGGAGGACGAATTGACCTGTGACCTGTATCATTTTGTAGCAGGGGGAATCCTCTCTTCTGGAGGAGGGAGGACTGCATGATTGGGGTCACCCCCACCACAGCCCCAGCGCCAAGTTGCTCTTTCGCCATCCCGCAGAGCCCCTGATCTTCGCCCACCACATGAATGCGCAGTTTTTCACGAGCGCCTGCAGGCTCTAGGCGCTGTCTTCAAAGTTGCCACTGGGCTCAAGAGTTGGTTGTTGGCTTTCCAGTCGGAAGTTCAGAAGTAGAGCCGCGTGAACTCAATTTGGCGCCCTAAAAATAGTCTGGAGACAAAAGCGGCCCTGGAGTGAGTTAATTTTAGCCGGGTGCAGGCGAGGTCGCCGTGAGGGCCTCTGCGAGGGACCAGGCCTGGAGGCCTCCCTTGTGGTGCCCGCCTCGGTGAGTGCTTGCACCCCCCCTGTCTGTGCCAGGGCCCCGGGCCTGAAGTGCCCACCCCGGCCAGTGCTTTCCCCGCTGCCTGCCTGGAGCTCTCCCTCGTGGTGCCCACCTCTGTATCCACCCTGGTGAACGCCTGCACTGCTCCCTGCCTGTGCCAGGGCCTGGGCCTGAGGGCCCACCCCGGTGAGAGCCTGCACCACTCCCTGCCAGGGCCTGAGGTGCCCACCCCTGCCAGGGCCTGCATCGCTCCCTGTCTGTGCCAGGGCCCCGGGCCTGAAGTGCCCACCTAGGCGAGGGCTTTCCCTGCTGACTGCCTGTCTGGAGCTCTCCATCGTGGTGCCCACCCTGGTGAAGGCCTGCCTGTGCCAGGACCCACCCCAGTGAGGGCCTGCACCGCTCCCTGTCTGTGCCAAGTCCCCGGGCACGAGGTGCCCCTGGCCACGGCCGCCCCCAGACAGCGATGAGCGGCAGTGAGGACCGCGGATGAGCCGTGTGTGCATCGTGGTGCTGGAGGATGTTGAAGACGACGATCCCGTGCCCAGGCCGCCCCGGGACAATGTGTGCCGCCGCCCCCCGCCACCCCTGGCAGGAGACTTGATGGTAAGTGGTGCCAGGGACGGGAGGAAGGTCTCTGGAAATGGACTGTGACACGTGTACAAGGGCAGGCTGAGCAGGGTCTGTGCCAGGTGTACGGGAGCAGGCTGAGCAGGGTCTGTGCCAGGTGTACAAGGGCAGACAGAGCAGGGTCTGTGCCAGGTGTATGAGGGCTTGGGTCTGTGCCAGGTGTACAAGGGCGGACTGAGCAGGGCCTGTGCCAGGTGTGGAGGGACAGACAGACAGACAGAGCAGGGTCTGTGCCAGGTGTACGGGAGCAGGCTGAGCAGGGTCTGTGCCAGGTGTATGAGGGCTTGGATCTGTGCCAGGTGTACAAGGGCAGACTGAGCAGGGCCTGTGCCAGGTGTGGAGGGACAGACTGAGCAGGGCCTGTTCCAGGTGTGGAGGGACAGACTGAGCAGGGCCTGTTCCAGGTGTGGAGGGACAGACTGAGCAGGGCCTGTGCCAGGTGTACAGAGACAGGCTGAGCAGGGTCTGTGCCAGGTGTACAGAGACAGGCTGAGCAGGGTCTGTGCCAGGTGTACAGAGACAGGCTGAGCAGGGTCTGTGCCAGGTGTACAGACACAGGCTGAGCAGGGTCTGTGCCAGGTGTACAGACACAGGCTGAGCAGGGTCTGTGCCAGGTGTACGAGAGCAGGGTCTGTGCCAGGTGTACGAGAGCAGGGTCTGTGCCAGGTGTACGAGAGCAGGCTGAGCAGGGTCTGTGCCAGGTGTACAAGGACAGGCTGAACAGGGTCTGTGCCAGATGTACTTGAGCAGGCTGAGCAGGGTCTGTGCCAGGTGTACTTGAGCAGGGTCTGTGCCAGGTGTACGAGAGCAGGCTGAGCAGGGTCTGTGCCAGGTGTACGAGAGCAGGCTGAGCAGGCTCTGTGCCAGGTGTACGAGAGCAGGCTCTGTGCCAGGTGTACGAGAGCAGGCTGAGCAGGGTCTGTGCCAGGTGTACGAGAGCAGGCTGAGCAGGGTCTGTGCCAGGTGTACGAGAGCAGGCTGAGCAGGGTCTGTGCCAGGTGTACGAGAGCAGGCTGAGCAGGGTCTGTGCCAGGTGTAGAAGGCAGGCTGAGCAGGGTCTGTGCCAGGTGTAGAAGACAGGCTGAGCAGGGTCTGTGCCAGGTGTATAAGACAGGGTGAGCAGGGCCTGTGCCAGGTGTACGAGAGCAGGCCCTGTGCCAGGTGTACGATAGCAGGCTGAGCAGGGCCTGTGCCAGGTGTACGATAGCAGGCTGAGCAGGGCCTGTGCCAGGTGTACGATAGCAGGTTGAGCAGGGCCTGTGCCAGGTGTACGATAGCAGGCTGAGCAGGGTCTGTGCCAGGTGTACGATAGCAGGCTGAGCAGGGTCTGTGCCAGGTGTACAAGAGCAGGCTGAGCAGGGTC
The DNA here is from genome assembly GCF_031143425.1 of Pleurodeles waltl. Lineage (NCBI taxonomy): Eukaryota > Metazoa > Chordata > Amphibia > Caudata > Salamandridae > Pleurodeles > Pleurodeles waltl. The sequence continues at coordinate 1,064,718,010 of NC_090449.1, forward strand.
TGTGCCAGGTGTATAAGGCAGGCTGAGCAGGGTCTGTGCCAGGTGTATAAGACAGGCTGAGCAGGGTCTGTGCCAGGTGTATAAGACAGGGTGAGCAGGGCCTGTGCCAGGTGTACGAGAGCAGGCCCTGTGCCAGGTGTACGATAGCAGGCTGAGCCGTCTGTGTGCCAGGTGTACGATAGCAGGCTGAGCAGGGCCTGTGCCAGGTGTACGATAGCAGGCTGAGCAGGGCCTGTGCCAGGTGTACGATAGCAGGTTGAGCAGGGCCTGTGCCAGGTGTACGATAGCAGGTTGGGCAGGGTCTGTGCTAGGTGTACAAGGACAGTCTAAGGCCCAAAAGAACCAAGACAGGCTGAGGGGGTGGCTGTGCCAGGGCTGGCTGAGCAGGGTCTGTGCCAGGTGTATGAGGGCTTGGGTCTGTGCCAGGTGTATGAGGGCTTGGGTCTGTGCCAGGTGTACGAGAGCAGGCTGAGCGGGGTCTGTGCCAGCTGTACGAGGGCAGGCTAGCGGGGTCTGTGCCAGGTGAGCAAGGACAGGCTGAGCGGGGTCTGTGCCAGGGCTGGCTGAGCAGGGTCTGTGGTAGGTGTAGGACAGGCTGAGCAGGGTCTGTGCCAGGTGTACGGGAGCAGGCTGAGCAGGGTCTGTGCCAGGTGTACAAGGGCAGACAGAGCAGGGTCTGTGCCAGGTGTATGAGGGCTTGGGTCTGTGCCAGGTGTACAAGGGCGGACTGAGCAGGGCCTGTGCCAGGTGTGGAGGGACAGACAGACAGACAGAGCAGGGTCTGTGCCAGGTGTACGGGAGCAGGCTGAGCAGGGTCTGTGCCAGGTGTATGAGGGCTTGGATCTGTGCCAGGTGTACAAGGGCAGACTGAGCAGGGCCTGTGCCAGGTGTGGAGGGACAGACTGAGCAGGGCCTGTTCCAGGTGTGGAGGGACAGACTGAGCAGGGCCTGTTCCAGGTGTGGAGGGACAGACTGAGCAGGGCCTGTTCCAGGTGTGGAGGGACAGGCTGAGCAGGGCCTGTGCCAGGTGTGGAGGGACAGACTGAGCAGAGCCTGTGCCAGGTGTACAGAGACAGGCTGAGCAGGGTCTGTGCCAGGTGTACAGAGACAGGCTGAGCAGGGTCTGTGCCAGGTGTACAGAGACAGGCTGAGCAGGGTCTGTGCCAGGTGTACAGAGACAGGCTGAGCAGGGTCTGTGCCAGGTGTACAGAGACAGGCTGAGCAGGGTCTGTGCCAGGTGTACAGAGACAGGCTGAGCAGGGTCTGTGCCAGGTGTACAGAGACAGGCTGAGCAGGGTCTGTGCCAGGTGTACGAGAGCAGGGTCTGTGCCAGGTGTACGAGAGCAGGGTCTGTGCCAGGTGTACGAGAGCAGGCTGAGCAGGGTCTGTGCCAGGTGTACAAGGACAGGCTGAACAGGGTCTGTGCCAGATGTACTTGAGCAGGCTGAGCAGGGTCTGTGCCAGGTGTACTTGAGCAGGGTCTGTGCCAGGTGTACGAGAGCAGGCTGAGCAGGGTCTGTGCCAGGTGTACGAGAGCAGGCTGAGCAGGGTCTGTGCCAGGTGTACGAGAGCAGGCTCTGTGCCAGGTGTACGAGAGCAGGCTGAGCAGGGTCTGTGCCAGGTGTACAAGGACAGGCTGAGCAGGGTCTGTGCCAGGTGTACGAGAGCAGGCTGAGCAGGGTCTGTGCCAGGTGTAGAAGGCAGGCTGAGCAGGGTCTGTGCCAGGTGTAGAAGGCAGGCTGAGCAGGGTCTGTGCCAGGTGTAGAAGGCAGGCTGAGCAGGGTCTGTGCCAGGTGTAGAAGACAGGCTGAGCAGGGTCTGTGCCAGGTGTATAAGACAGGGTGAGCAGGGCCTGTGCCAGGTGTACGAGAGCAGGCCCTGTGCCAGGTGTACGATAGCAGGCTGAGCAGGGCCTGTGCCAGGTGTACGATAGCAGGCTGAGCAGGGCCTGTGCCAGGTGTACGATAGCAGGCTGAGCAGGGTCTGTGCCAGGTGTACGATAGCAGGCTGAGCAGGGTCTGTGCCAGGTGTACAAGAGCAGGCTGAGCAGGGTCTGTGCCAGGTGTATAAGGCAGGCTGAGCAGGGTCTGTGCCAGGTGTATAAGACAGGCTGAGCAGGGTCTGTGCCAGGTGTATAAGACAGGGTGAGCAGGGCCTGTGCCAGGTGTACGAGAGCAGGCCCTGTGCCAGGTGTACGATAGCAGGCTGAGCCGGCTGTGTGCCAGGTGTACGATAGCAGGCTGAGCAGGGCCTGTGCCAGGTGTACGATAGCAGGCTGAGCAGGGCCTGTGCCAGGTGTACGATAGCAGGTTGAGCAGGGCCTGTGCCAGGTGTACGATAGCAGGTTGGGCAGGGTCTGTGCTAGGTGTACAAGGACAGTCTAAGGCCCAAAAGAACCAAGACAGGCTGAGGGGGTGGGGGGTGGCTGTGCCAGGGCTGGCTGAGCAGGGTCTGTGCCAGGTGTATGAGGGCTTGGGTCTGTGCCAGGTGTATGAGGGCTTGGGTCTGTGCCAGGTGTACGAGAGCAGGCTGAGCGGGGTCTGTGCCAGCTGTACGAGGGCAGGCTAGCGGGGTCTGTGCCAGGTGAGCAAGGACAGGCTGAGCGGGGTCTGTGCCAGGGCTGGCTGAGCAGGGTCTGTGGTAGGTGTAGGACAGGCTGAGCAGGGTCTGTGGCAGGGCAGCGAGGACAGGCTGAGCAGGGTCTGTCAGGTGTACGAGGGCAGCGTCTATGCCAGGTGTACGAGAGCAGGCTGAGCAGGGTCTGTGCCAGGGCTGGCTGAGCAGGGTCTGTGGTAGGTGTAGGACAGGCTGAGCAGGGTCTGTGGCAGGGCAGCGAGGACAGGCTGAGCAGGGTCTGTCAGGTGTACGAGGGCAGCGTCTATGTCAGGTGTACGAGAGCAGGCTGAGCAGGGTCTGTGCCAGGGCTGGCTGAGCAGGGTCTGTGGCAGGGCAGCGAGGACAGGCTGAGCAGGGTCTGTGCCAGGTGTAGGAGAGCAGGGTCTGTGCCAGGTGTAGGAGAGCAGGGTCTGTGCCAGGTGTAGGAGAGCAGCGTCTGTGCCAGGTGTAGGAGAGCAGCGTCTGTGCCAGGTGTAGGAGAGCAGCGTCTGTGCCAGGTGTAGGAGAGCAGCGTCTGTGCCAGGTGTAGGAGAGCAGCGTCTGTGCCAGGTGTAGGAGAGCAGCGTCTGTGCCAGGTGTAGGAGAGCAGCGTCTGTGCCAGGTGTACGAGGGCAGGCTAAGTGGGGTCTGTGCCAGGTGAGCAAGGACAGGCTGAGCGGGTTCTGTGCCAGTGTGAAGAGTAGGGGAGGATGAGCGGGGTCTGTGCCAGTGTGAAGAGTAGGGGAGGATGAGCGGGGTCTGTGCCAGTGTGAAGAGTAGGGGAGGATGAGCTGGGTCTGTGCCAGTTGTAGGAGAGCAGGGTCTGTGCCAGGTGTACGAGGGCAGGCTAAGCTGGGTCTGTGCCAGGTGTACGAGGGCAGGCTAAGCTGGGTCTGTGCCAGGTGAGCAAGGACAGGCTGAGCGGGGTCTGTGGCAGGCAGGTGGGCGAGGACAGGCTGAGCGGGGTCTGTGGCAGGCAGGTGGGCGAGGACAGGCTGAGCGGGGTCTGTGGCAGGCAGGTGGGAGAGGACAGGCTGAATAGTGTTAGTGCCAGACCAGGAAGGACAGTCTGAATAGTAGGTCTGGCTGAGGAGGTCTGTGGCAGGTGTGTGAGGGATAGGACAGGCGGTCTGTCAGGGCAGTGAGGGCACTTCGAGCAGAGTCTGTGGCGGGACGGGGGTACATGGCTCACTGTGCCAGGGCTGAGACCCAGCCAGGGTGTGGAACCCGTGGGGTCTAGCTGGTTACTACTTTCTGTTTCTCTGTCCGTCTATTTGTCTTTTCAGTAACCTCACGCTCCTTCACATGCTCTCACGTTCCCACACAGTGCCTTGCACCCGTTTATTCACCCTCGCTCACGGGTTACTCACATACACACCGGGTTACTCTCTCTCAGAGACACCGGGTTACTCTCTCTCAGAGACACCGGGTTACTCTCTCTCAGAGACACCGGGTTACTCTCTCTCAGAGACACCGGGTTACTCTCTCACATAGACACCGGGTTACTCTCTCACATAGACACCGGGTTACTCTCTCACATAGACACCGGGTTACTCTCTCTCAGAGACACCGGGTTACTCTCTCACAGAGACACCGGGTTACTCTCTCACAGAGACACCGGGTTACTCTCTCTCAGAGACACCGGGTTACTCTCTCTCAGAGACACCGGGTTACTCTCTCTCAGAGACACCGGGTTACTCTCTCTCAGAGACACCGGGTTACTCTCTCTCAGAGACACCGGGTTACTCTCTCTCAGAGACACCGGGTTACTCTCTCACAGAGACACCGGGTTACTCTCTCACATAGACACCGGGTGTCTCTCTCTCAGAGACACCGGGTTACTCTCTCTCAGAGACACCGGGTTACTCTCTCTCCTCTCTCACATAGACACCGGGTGTCTCTCTCTCTCTCTCTCACATAGACACCGGGTGTCTCTCTCTCTCTCTCTCTCTCTCTCTCTCTCTCTCTCTCTCACATAGACACCGGGTTACTCTCTCACATAGACACCGGGTGTCTCTCTCTCTCTCTCACATAGACACCGGGTGTCTCTCTCTCTCTCTCACATAGACACCGGGTTACTCTCTCTCTCTCTCACATAGACACCGGGTTACTCTCTCACATAGACACCGGGTTACTCTCTCACATAGACACCGGGTGTCTCTCTCACATAGACACCGGGTGTCTCTCTCTCTCTCTCTCACATAGACACCGGGTGTCTCTCTCTCTCTCTCTCTCACATAGACACCGGGTGTCTCTCTCTCTCTCTCTCTCTCTCACATAGACACCGGGTGTCTCTCTCTCTCTCTCTCTCACATAGACACCGGGTGTCTCTCTCTCTCTCTCTCTCACATAGACACCGGGTGTCTCTCTCTCTCTCTCTCTCTCACATAGACACCGGGTGTCTCTCTCTCTCTCTCTCTCACATAGACACCGGGTGTCCCTCTCTCTCTCTCACACACACACACACCTGTTATTCTCTCCCACACACACCTGTTCTCATGCTGCTTCACGCAGTTCCCAGGCTCAGTTCAGTTTCTTGCCCCATTAAACCCACGTGCACTCCCTCCTAAGGCACTGACGTCTTTCTAATCATTCATACTCGCTGTTTAAAACGAATGTAGACTTTGTCAACTTGCTCCTTCGTGCATAGTGACGAGGACCCTCTTCCTCACGCTCCTTTAGTTTATCACGTTCATATTCACGCCGGCGCTCTTCTATACAAACAAATTCACACTCATTCTCTCCCACACACATTTAACACGCGCACACACTCGCATTTTGCTTGAAACACTCACTCACATTCAGTCTGAGAGCATCGCTTCTCCGCAAAGTCCTGTAATTCCTCAGCACGTGAGAGTCCAAAGGGGAGTCCCCTGAGTCATTTTAACTATGTAATCATGTCTGGGTTTTACCTCTATAAATTAATATTGTATACAGTCCTAAACGTAAACAGTAGGCTTTGCTGTAACTTCTCTCCACTGTGGGGGTAGAAGGCCTTGGTGTCCTTCTCAGAAGGGCTGTGCACAAGCGTGTTTTTTTTTTTTTTTTCTCCAAAATTGTTTTTAGATGGATGTGGTTTGCCAGGACCTCATGTGACCTGTTTTCGCTCATGGGCGTTACACATGCAGTGACACACGCCATGCCACATGCAGTGACACGCCATACCACATGCAGTGACACGCCGTACCACATGCAGTGACACGCCGTACCACATGCAGTGACACGCCGTGCCACATGCAGTGACACGCCGTGCCACATGCAGTGACACACGCCGTGCCACATGCAGTGACACACGCCGTGCCACATGCAGTGACACACGCCGTGCCACATGCAGTGACACACGCCGTGCCACATGCAGTGACACACGCCGTGCCACATGCAGTGACACACGCCGTGCCACATGCAGTGACACACGCCATGCCACATGCAGTGACACACGCCATGCCACATGCAGTGACACACGCCATGCCACATGCAGTGACACACGCCATGCCACATGCAGTGACACACGCCATGCCACATGCAGTGACACACGCTATGCCACATGCAGTGACACGCCGTGCATACCACATGCAGTGACGCGCCGTGCATACCACACGCAGTGACGCGCCGTGCATACCACACGCAGTGACGCGCCGTGCATACCACACGCAGTGACGCGCCGTACATACCACACGCAGTGACGCGCCGTACATACCACACGCAGTGACGCGCCATACATACCACACGCAGTGACGCGCCGTGCCACACGGTGATCCACCATACCACACGCAGTGACGTGCCGTGCCACACGGTGATCCACCATACCACACGCAGTGACGCGCCGTGCCACACGGTGATCCACCATACCACACGCAGTGACGCGCCGTGCCACACGGTGATCCACCATACCACACGCAGTGACGCGCCGTGCCACACGGTGATCCACCATACCACACGGTGATCCACCATACCACATGCAGTGATGCGCCGTGCCACACGGTGATCCACCATACCACACGCAGTCATGCCATGCCAAACGTGATCCACCATACCACACGCAGTGACGTGCCGTGCCACAAGGTGATCCACCATACCACACGCAGTGACGTGCCACACGGTGATCCACCATACCACACGCAGTGACCCGCCGTGCCATACGGTGATCCACCATACCACATCCAGTCACGCCATGCCACACGGTGATCCACCATACCACACGCAGTGACGCGCCGTGCCACACGGTGATCCACCATACCACACGCAGTGACACACCATGCATACCACACGCAGTGACACGCCGTGCATACCACACGCAGGGACACGCCGTGCATACCACACGCAGGGACACGCCGTGCATACCACACGCAGGGACACGCCGTGCATACCACACGCAGGGACACGCCGTGCATACCACACGCAGTGATACACCATGCATACCACACGCAGGGACACGCCGTGCATACCACACGCAGTGATACACCATGCATACCACACGCAGGGACACGCCGTGCATACCACACGCAGTGATACACCATGCATACCACACGCAGGGACACGCCGTGCATACCACACGCAGTGATACACCATGCATACCACACGCAGGGACACGCCGTGCATACCACACGCAGTGATACACCATGCATACCACACGCAGGGACACGCCGTGCATACCACACGCAGTGATACACCATGCATACCACACGCAGGGACACGCCGTGCATACCACACGCAGTGATACACCATGCATACCACACGCAGGGACACGCCGTGCATACCACACGCAGTGATACACCATGCATACCACACGCAGGGACACGCCGTGCATACCACACGCAGTGATACACCATGCATACCACACGCAGGGACACGCCGTGCATACCACACGCAGTGATACACCATGCATACCACACGCAGGGACACGCCGTGCATACCACACGCAGTGATACACCATGCATACCACACGCAGGGACACGCCGTGCATACCACACGCAGTGATCCGCCATGCCACACAGTGATCCGCCATGCCACACAGTGATCCGCCATGCCACACAGTGATCCGCCATGCCACACAGTGATCCGCCATGCCACACAGTGATCCGCCATGCCACACAGTGATCCGCCATGCCACACAGTGATCCACCATACCACACGCAGTGATCCACCATACCACACGCAGTGATCCACCATACCACACAGTGATCCACCATACCACACTGCAGATAAGAGCAGCAAATGTCTCAGTAAAATGTGTGACCTCCTCGAACGAAAACTAATGTGAGATTTTCAAATTCGAAATTTCGCATAGCGCAAAATTTCACCGGCATAATTAAAATGTTGCTCTGGCCAATTCTGAGGTTGGTGCAGAGGGGAAGTGGATGGGTGAGGGTGGGAGGAGGGGGGTGGGGTGGTTGGGGGGAGGTGTCATACCACATAGTGTCCTCATGTGACTTGTAGCAGAAGTGACTTCTATAGGAAAGGAAAGATTGCATCATTCGTGAGGACTTGCAGGGGGTGTGGAGTTCGGTAAAATACTCGTGTACTGGACGGCAGAGCTCAGACATTTACTGACCTTGCCTAAAAATCCACGCGTCCTGATCTGTGCCGCACAACATGGCAGCGCCCCCTGTATCGGAGCTCTGGTGATGTGCTCTGGACAGGGCTGGGCTCACATCCTGAGGCTTCAGCTTTTAGCAGGTTCCTCTTTATGCCGCCTTCCTACCGGGCTTCTAACATAGCTCTATTATTTTTATGAATGGGTTTTCCAGGCTCGGGGTATGAATGGACTCCGTTCAGCACAGCTCTTTGATCACAGTGGGTCGAATTCACAACATGATGATGCAAGTACACCCGGATTATTTTTTACAGTCTAGCGCCTAGATTGCCGAAGGTGAACTAGACTGCTCGCAGCCTCACTTCCTCCACTTGAATAGACTGTAGTTCTTGGGCCAGTCACTTCATCTCTACACCTCTACCTCCCGCTACATCTCTACCTCCCGCTACATCTCTACCTCCCGCTACATCTCTACCCCTCTCTACATCTCTACCCCTCTCTACATCTCTACCTCCCGCTACATCTCTACCTCCCGCTACATCTCTACCCCTCTCTACATCTCTACCCCTCTCTACATCTCTACCCCTCTCTACCTCTTTACACCTCTACCTCCCGCTACATCTCTACCCCTCTCTACATCTCTACATCACTCTCTCCCTTTACCCCTCTGCACCTCTACCTCCCTCTACATCTCTACCCCTCTCTACCTCTTTACACCTCTACCTCCCGCTACATCTCTACCTCCCGCTACACCTCTACCCCTCTTTACCTCTTTACACCTCTACCTCCCGCTACATCTCTACCCCTCTCTACCTCTTTACACCTCTACCTCCCGCTACATCTCTACCCCTCTCTACCTCTTTACACCTCTACCTCCCGCTACATCTCTACCCCTCTCTACCTCTTTACACCTCTCTACATCTCTACCCCTCTCTACATCTCTACCCCTCTCTACCTCTTTACACCTCTACCTCCCGCTACATCTCTACCCCTCTCTACATCTCTACATCACTCTCTCCCTTTACCCCTCTGCACCTCTACCTCCCTCTACATCTCTACCCCTCTCTACCTCTTTACACCTCTACCTCCCGCTACATCTCTACCTCCCGCTACACCTCTACCCCTCTTTACCTCTTTACACCTCTACCTCCCGCTACATCTCTACCCCTCTCTACCTCTTTACACCTCTACCTCCCGCTACATCTCTACCCCTCTCTACCTCTTTACACCTCTACCTCCCGCTACATCTCTACCCCTCTCTACCTCTTTACACCTCTCTACATCTCTACCCCTCTCTACATCTCTACCCCTCTCTACCTCTTTACACCTCTACCTCCCGCTACATCTCTACCCCTCTCTACATCTCTACATCACTCTCTCCCTTTACCCCTCTGCACCTCTACCTCCCTCTACATCTCTACCCCTCTCTACCTCTTTACACCTCTACCTCCCGCTACATCTCTACCTCCCGCTACACCTCTACCCCTCTTTACCTCTTTACACCTCTACCTCCCGCTACATCTCTACCCCTCTCTACCTCTTTACACCTCTACCTCCCGCTACATCTCTACCCCTCTCTACCTCTTTACACCTCTACCTCCCGCTACATCTCTACCCCTCTCTACCTCTTTACACCTCTACCTCCCGCTACATCTCTACCCCTCTCTACCTCTTTACACCTCTACCTCCCGCTACATCTCTACCCCTCTCTACCTCTCTACATCACTCTCTCCCTTTACCCCTCTACACCTCTACCTCCCTCTACATCTCTACCCCTCTCTACCTCTTTACACCTCTACCTCCCTCTACATCTCTACCCCTCTCTACCTCTTTACACCTCTACCTCCCGCTACATCTCTACCCCTCTCTACATCTCTACCCCTCTCTACCTCTTTACATCACTCTCTCCCTTTACCCCTCTGCACCTCTACCTCCCTCTACATCTCTACCCCTCTCTACCTCTTTACACCTCTACCTCCCGCTACATCTCTACCCCTCTCTACCTCTCTACATCACTCTCTCCCTTTACCCCTCTACACCTCTACCTCCCGCTACATCTCTACCCCTCTCTACCCCTCTCTACCTCTTTACACCTCTACCTCCCTCTACATCTCTACCCCTCTCTACCTCTTTACACCTCTACCTCCCGCTACATCTCTACCCCTCTCTACCTCTTTACACCTCTACCTCCCGCTACATCTCTACCCCTCTTTACACCTCTACCTCCCTCTGCACCTCCACCTCCCGCTACATCTCTACCCCTCTTTACCTCTTTACACCTCTACCTCCCTCTACATCTCTACCCCTCTTTACCTCTTTACACCTCTACCTCCCTCTACATCTCTACCCCTCTCTACCTCTTTACACCTCTACCTCCCTCTACATCTCCACCACTCTTTACCTTTCTACCTCGATCTCTCCCTTTTACCCCTCACCTCTACCTCCCTCTACATTTCTACCCCTCTTTACCTCTCTAACTCTACATCGCTCTCTCCCTTTACCTCCCTGCACCTCTACCTCTCTCTCCATCTGATACAGACTTCTAGCTGCAGATTCCTTACCTTACAATTCCCTTGCGTCGGCTTCGAATCCGGAATTTTTCTGCTGAGCAGTACCCTCCGTATACGTTGTCTGGCTCCGCATGGCACAGTCAGCATCGTCGGAGCCGTTTGTGACATCATAGTCTTCTATAAAGACACCACCCCGGCGCGCGTACATCAATTATTTTCCTTCCGTGCCACTTAAGCGCAGATCCGGAAAGAGCTACCCTTTTTCTTCAACGGACGTCGAGGTTTTTCGGCTTGATTGTTTGAACATGTCTTCTACAAAGACTGGATTTAACCCGTGTGGTGCATGTCATCGCACCATATTGGTCACGGATCCACTCAGTGTGTGTCTGGTGTTTGGAGAAGGATCACAACTCAACTTTGTGTTCCAACTGTTAGGCCATGTCCGAAGGCCTTAAGGGAGGGATCCCTCAAACTTCTACCAGCCCGACAGCCGTCTCCGGTTGGCACGACTCCGAGGAGGTCACAGCCCCGCAGTAGGAGGTGGTCGCGGCATCGCTCCTGGAGCCCCAAGTCCCCTTTCTCGCATTCAAGGTCATCTTCTCATTCAGGTAAGAGGCACAAGTAGATGTCCAAGCAGACTTCGACTTCACCATGCCAGTCGGCCGACGAGGTGTCTAGGGAACGTCTACGTTTTGAGCTCGATTCCGCAGAGCCTTTGCCAGGGCCGACTCCGCGTCTTCCCCCTTTTCCGGGGACCAGAGAAACCCCCACTCAAATAAAGGAGTTTTATGAGGCCGTGCGCCTTGTTTTTGAGCGGGCTGCACCTTTGGGGGGGGGGTCAGCAGGGACCCCATCGGGTTCGACGTTGGCGTTTTCGGCCTCTGTGCCATTGGGGACCCCAGGATCCGATAGCAGATCCGGCCCAGCACCACCCAGTCGACCTCCTCCGACGCTGGGTCTGACGTCGACACTCCCTCCACCACCGGTACCCACTGGTGGTAGCCCCATCCTCAATCCTGATGATCCGGAGCGACGACGTACGACACTGACTCCAACACCTATTAGGCCCAGATCATTGCCTGAGCCTTATTTTGAACAGCAAGGCACAGGAGAGGAGTGGGAGGGGTCTGAGGACCCTTTGGAGTGTGAACTGGAGCATGAGCAGGACTGGTATGAGGATCTAGGGGAAGCCAGTGGACTGGACACGTCTCGAGATACTGACATGCTCTCCTCCTAACGTGGCTACAGAGGAGGGAGCTTTTAATGCTATGGTGGTGCGTAGGGCAGCTGAGGTCTTAGACCTAGAATTGCCCACGGTGCCGGTCAGGACAAATCTCCTGACAGTGCTTCAGCCGGGGATGACTACATCAGAGCCGATGTTGCCCCTCATTGAGGCCCTAACGGACGTCCTTCTGGGAACATGGTCCAAACCCAGCACAGGGGCTCCTGCGACTAGGACAGTCTGCCGCCGCCGTAGACCTGCTCCAAACGGCTCTAGTTTCCTGACCCAACACCCCACCCCGGAGTGCTTGGTGGTCCAAGCTTCCACTTCCCGCGGTGCCTTCCTTTCCGCTCCCCCGGATAGGGAATCCAAGAGGCTGGATCAGCTTGGAAAGAAAATGTTTTCTTCCTCCAGCCCGGCATTGAGGTCCGTAAACCTATCTTGCCTATGGGGCTGTTTTTTCCATACTCTATGGGAGACGGTGGCACAGGTGTTGCCCCAGGTCCCGGAGGGCGTACGGGACACACACCCAGTCTGTCAAGGATGGGAGGGATGAAGCCAAGTTTGCAATCAGGTGTGGTTTGGACACGACAGACTCGCTTGGTAGAGACATTGCGTCGACAGTGCCCTACGTCGCCACGCCCCAGCTACGTTCGTCTGGCTTTTCAGGGGATGGCCAGTCTAGTTTGATGGACATTCCCTTTGATGGCTCTCGCCTTTTTGGTGAGACGGCAGACTTCGTGCTTGAGAAGTTCAAGGATTCTCGAGCTACTGCCAGATGCTTGGGCCTCTCGGCGCCAGCTCGACAGCAGTCTGTCTTCCGTCCCTTTCGAGGCTTCGGAAGGGGCGCAGTAGCATGCCAGCCACTGTCCTCAGGCTTCACACCATCCCGGGAGAGGTCGTGGTACCACACAGAACCCCCCTCCCCCCCTCACTGCGCCCATGCCCTCCTAGTGTGGTTCTGCAGGACCATGTCCGTCCAGTTGGAGGGAGGATTCAATTTAATCTTCCTCACTGGCATTCCATCACAATGGACAAATGGGTCTTGCAGATCATACAGAAGGGCTATTCCCTCCCCTTCCAGTCTTTCCCTCCTTCTATCCCTTTGACAATAGAACTGCTGATGGAGGACCATTTTTGGTTTTGCTCCATGAGGAAGTTATGGCTCTCTTGGCCAAGGGAGCTATAGAAAGGGTCCCGATGTCAGAAGTAGGCAGTGGTTGTTATTCCCGCTACTTTCTGATTCCCAAAAAGAACAAGGGCCTTCACCCTATCCTGGATTTAAGGGACTTCGATCTCTTCCACAAGAAGGAGAAATTCAAGATGCTCACTCTTGCTCAGGTCTTGTCTGCCATAGACCAAGGAGACCGGATGATAGCGTTGGACTTGCAGGATGCGTATTTTCACATCCCCACCCTGCTTGCCCACAGGCGTTACTTGCGGTTCAAGGTGGCCCACGAGCACTTTCAGTTTACTGTGCTCCCCTTTGGTGAACACCCGAGGGGCACTGGTGAGACCAAAGTGATGGCTGTGGTGGCAGCCCATCTGCGCAGATTAGGGATTTCAGTCTTCCCCTACCTAGACGATTGGCTGTTGAAGGCTACTACGCCTCAGGCTCTCGTCAGTCATCTCCAGACGACGGCAAACTTCCTGCATTTGCTGGGGTTCACTATAAATGTGCCGAAGTCACACCTGACTCCCTCTCAGAAGCTCACTTTCATCGGGCCTATCCTCCCCAGCAGTGAGTCCAGGATATTCAGGTTATGATTCCAATGTTTTGGCCTCTATCCTGGATTTTGGTGAAACAGACTCTGAGGCTGTTGGGACTCATGGCTTCCTGCATCCTATTGGTCAAGCATGACAGATGGCATATGAAGGCTGTGCTATGGGACCTGAAGTTCCAATGGGCACAGCATCTGGGAAATCTTACCGATGAGGTTCAGATCTCGGAGGGAACTGCAAAGGATCTGCAGTGGTGGTTAGTAAACTGCGATTGGGTCAAAGGCAGACTCCTCTCCCTTCCCCAACCAGATCTCACAGTAGTGATGGATGAGTCACTTCTGGGATATGGCGACCATCTGGGAGAGGTGGAGATCAGGGGTCGCTGGTCTCCAGCGGATTCCGGGCTCCATATCGACTTGTTGGAGCTTCCGGCAATCTGACTAGCATTAAAAGCATTTCTTCCTGTTGTGAAAGGGAAGGTAGTGCAGGTGTTCACGGACAACACTACTGCAGTGTGGTACTGCAACCAGCAGGGCGGTGTGGGGTCGTGGACCTTTTATCAAGAATCTATGCGTCTCTGGACATGGCTGGAACAGCAGGGCATAACCCTGGTGGTTCAACACCTAGCAGGTTCTCTGAACGCCAGGGTGGACAAACTCGGCCGGCGATGCTTAGTGGATCACGAGTGGTATCTCCATCAGGAGGTGGCGCAAGGACTCTTTCAGCAGTGGGGAGAGCCTTGGTTAGATCTGTTCGCCTCCGCAGAGATGTCAGCAGTATTGCGCCCTGGAGTTTCAAAGGGGGCTATCGCTAGGCAACGCTTTTCGTTGCGAGTGGAGTTCAGGCCTCCTGTATGTCTTTCCGCCCATACCACTTCTGCCCAGAGTTCTCAAGAAAATCAAGAACAACCAGGCCTAAGTAATCCTAGTAGCTCTCGATTAGGCACGAAGAGTCTGGTATCCAGAGCTTCTCAAAATGAGCATCTGTCCTCCAATCTGGTTGCCTCTTCAGGAGGATCTTCTTTCGCCGCAGCAGGGGAAGGTTCTCCACCCGAACCTGTCAACTCTGCTCCTTCATGCGTGGAGATTGAGCGGCGACAGTTGATGGTTTATGACCTCCCTTCCGAAGTCTGTGATATCATTCTGGCAGCAAGGTATCCCTCTTCTAAGTCGATTTACGCCTGCTGATAGAAATGTTTTTTGTTTCATATTGTACAGAGAGGTCTATTGATCCTCTTTCTTCTTCTCTATCTAATGTCCTTTTGTTTATTCGATCTCTTGTCCAACAGGGTTCCTCCTTAGGGACTCTCAAGGGCTATCTTGCTGCCTTATTGGCTTTTCTATGCTTGCCCGACCAACCATCTTTGTTCAAGTCTCCCATTGTACAGAGATTCTTAAAAAGGCTTGTGCATATGTTTCCACCTGTGCCTTTTGTCATGCCCCAGTGGAATCTTAATCTTGTACTTACTTTTCTAATGTGTGCTCATTTTGAGCCTTTACATAACTGTCCTCTCCGGCTGCTCACAACCAAAACAGCCTTTTTGGTGGCAATTACATCTGCCAGGAGAGTGAGTGAGCAGCAGGTTTTATCATCGAAACTGCTGTATCGCATGATATATCCTGACAAAGTAGTCCTCAGAACTCGTGCCTCTTTCCTCCCTAAGGTGGTGACCCCTTCCCATTTGGGTCAAAATATCACCCTGCCCCGCCCCCCCCCCCCCCCCCTTCTTTGCGCCACCGCATCCCTCTGAGGAAGAGGAGCGTCTCCATTGGCTGGACCCAAAAAGTGCATTATTGTTCTACCTTGACCACACAAAAGAGTTCTGGGTGGACGACCAGCTCTTTGTGGGGTACGTTGGTGCAAAGAAGGGTCGGGCAGGACAGAAATTATCCATTTCGCGCTGGGTCGTACTCTGTATAAAGATTTGCTACGTTTTGGCTAAAAAGCAGCTTCTGGAGGACTTGAGGGCTCACTGTACCAGAGGGAAAGCTGCTACCACTGCGTTGGCTCGTGTTGTGCAGGTACTTGACATATGCTAAGCGACAACGTGGGTTTACTTGCACATGTTTGCAAGACACTACTGCCTGGATAGCCAGGTGCGGAGAGAGGTGTATTTTGCCTGCTCGGTCCTGCAGCACTTCCTGGTGTGAAATATATCTTTGCGACCCACCACCAGGAATTATAGCTTGGGTGTCTATTCTAAAGTAAGGAGTGTGCAGCTGGAAGTCTTTCAGATGAACAAGTTACTTACCTTCGGTAACAAATTATCTGGTAGAGACTGTATCTAGCTGCAGATTCCTTGCACCCACCCAGGCCTCCCCACTCTGCGGATATATATGAATCACGTTTTGGTATTTTTGCCTTTCTTAAGGGCATGTCTTTTTCTTCAAACAATCAAGCGTAAAACTAAAATGTGTGTTGGTTCTTCCATGACACTGCGCTTCTGGCATGGGAAGTTGTGGAAAAGAACGGAAGTACGTGCACCGGGGTGGTGCCTATATAGAAGACCGTGACGTCAGACGGCTCCAATGACGCGGACGATGCACAAGGATACGAGCGATGCCACCCGATGGCGTGCGCAAGGTACTGCTAAGCAGAAAAATTCCAGATTCGAAGCTGACACCAGGGAATTCTAAGGTAAAGAATCTGCAACTAGATAGTCTCTACCAGATAATTTGTTACTGAAGGTAAGTAACTTGTTTGTCTCTATCTCACTCTACCCCTCTGTCTCTACCTCACTCTACCTTTACTTCTCCACAGCTCTCTTCACACTCTACCTCTACCCCTCTCTCTCTCTACCCCTCCCTCTACACATCTACCATTCTACACCTCTGCCTCTTTCTCTAACTCTACCTCTCCCTCGCTCTCTCCCTTTATCTCTCAACACCTTTCTACACTCTCTACCCTTCACTCTCCACACCTTTACCTCTCTGCACTTCTACCCCATCTACCTCTCTATCCCCTTTACCACTCTACCTCTACATCGCTCTCTCCCATTATCTCTGCACCTCTACCTCCCTTCACATCTCTTCTCTCTGCACCTCTACATCGCTCTCCCGTTCTCTCTACACCTCCACCTATACCTCCCTCTGTTCCTCTACACACCAATTCCTCTGTCGCTCTCTCCCTTTAACTGTCTAACCCCCACTTCTCTCAACACCCTCTACCTCTCTATCTACATCTCTCCCTCTACCGTGCTCTCTGCCCCTCTACCTCTCTACACTATCACTCTCTCTACCTCTACACACATCTACCATTCTACACCTCTGCCTCTTCCTCAACCTCACTCTACCGCTCTACCCCTCTCTGACTCTACATCGCTCTCTCCCTTTACCTCTCTACACTTTCTACCTCTCTACACCTCTGCCTCCCTCTACAGCTCTACACCTCTACCATTCTACACCTCTACCATTCTACGCCTCTGCCTCCCTCTGCATCGCTCTCCCTTTACCTCTGCACCTCTACCTCCCTTCCCCTCTGCACCTCTACATCACTCTCCCTTTACCTCGCTACACCTCTCTGTACTTCTACCCCTCTCTACCCCCTCTACTTCTCTACCTACACCTCTACCTCTCTACCTGTCTACCTACACCTCTACCTATCTACCTGTCTCTACCATTCTTCACCTCTACCTCTCTACACTATCCCGCTCTACCTCTTCCTATACCTCGTTCTCTGCACCTCTACCTCTCTACACTATCCCTCTACCTTTACCCCTCTCTAATTCTCTCTACATTTCTGTCTACCTCTTACCTTTCCCCTACCCCACCTTTCTACATCCCACTACCCCTCTACACCTCTCTCTCCATTGCTACCTTTCTACACCTCTACCTATACCTCTATCTACCTCTGCACCTCTCTACATCTTCCCCACTCTACCTTTCCCCTCTCTCTACATCTACCCTATTCTCTACCTCGCTCTCTCTCCACCTCTGTCCCTGTCTCCGCCTCTACCTCTCTATCTCTACCCCTTTTTCTAACTCGACCCCTCCCTCGCTCTCCTCCTCTACCCCCTCCCTACAACTCTCCCTCTCTCTACCTCACTCCCTCGCTGCCTCTGAACACCTGTACCTCTCTACACCTGTACATATCTATCCTTCTATCTGCACCTCTCTGCACTTCTACCCCTCTCTTTCTCTACCCCCCCCCCCCACACATCTTCCTCTCTACACCCCCCCCCCCCCCCGTCCTTTGGTATTTTCGATGCGTGGGGGTACAGCGGTGCACACACATCTAGGGGTGTTTGTTCACTTGTAGTTGCAATGCCAGATGCTAAACAATTACACAATAGAAACACAAAAATAGTGCTTTCACATCCAAAATGCGAGACCTACTGACTAGGCCAATGCTTGTTTTCCAGTTGCAAATTTTATTTGGGTTCATTTCGTTTAGAAACTAGTTCACAAGACTTGCTTCCATTCTTCTGCATGGATGTGCACATAATTACCATTCTGGGAGTATTATAAATAGGCCCCCAATGTTAGGGTATTATTTTTTTAGACATTTCCATCTGTAATTATCCATATTCACTTTCTGCTTTTTCTGTTCATCTATATTTTGAGGAAACAATGATCCTGAGACTAATGTGTGTGCACATTTCTTTAACCATTAAAGGTAGGCTTGCGTTTGCCTGGCTCGTGTGTTTTCCTGCTGTCAAGTCTTCTATAATGCAGCGTCACTGAGTGGTAGACGTGCTACATTAGCACATCTGCAGCTCACAGCCTCTTAAGGAAACGCCGCCTTTTATTTCACCCTGTAGTCATGATAGGACACCCAAGATCTCGCAGAAGAACAGCTCTTCCATATTTTAAAATAGTTATTTTTCTGTCTATCTGTACAAATTGGTAAAAACTGGAAACCTTAATTCTAAGTGGCCACAAAGCGAAGGTATATACATTTACCCTTCTGGGTGTACGTGTGCTTTACAAATACACGTTGTTATATTTTTAATTAAAAGCACTATCATTGGGGGCGTGGCTTCGGGCGTCAAGATGGCGGTCGCACTCTGAGAGTGCTCTGGACCCCTCCGTCATCCGCCCGTAGTTAGAGTGGCCTGACCGAGTTGAGGACGTCGTCTTGACGATCCTGGCGACCCCTGGACCCCTGGGAATCTCCGGCGGCGAGTAACTTCATGAGAGCGGCCCCGTTCCCGAGCTGCGCCCGATCCGTCCGATCCGTCCCTGGAAACAAAATGGCGGCCGGGGCTGATTTCCGCGGCTGAGTCGGGGCCGAACCGACGATCCCTCCCGATGTGGTCGAGCTGGAGCGGAGGTGTGGCGGGGCGAGGAAAGAACCCTGGATGGAGCTGAGGCAGCGCTCCAAACGTGGTCCCCGCGGCATGCAGGAGCAGTGCTGCTGCATCTAGGGGGAGAGAGCGCTGTGTGGGTGGCGCTGCGGCCGTGCGCCGGCTCGAGGACATCGGCCGAGGAGAGCTGAGAGGCTGCGCTGCACCCAGGGGAGACCCTGCGGGCCGGGGCTGGAGCGGCGGAGGGGCGTTTGCGGAGAGGGACTTCCTGGTGTCGTGAGTGATGACAGAGGTGTGCTGAGGGTCCGCGGAACGTGGCGGAGACACCGGGACGGGACGGGGCCTCTCTGAGGATACTGACACGTCCGAATAACCAAAATTGAACGGAAAGACTTGGGGCCACCCTCTCCGGGTTCCCGTTCTGAACGGGCCCACCGCGGACCGCTGCCGCGCCGAGAAACACACCGTGATCCGGCCCAACGAAGGGCATAGGCCTTGAGTGACTTCATGGCGCCGCGGGTGCAGCGTGATCAGCCCTGGGGCCGGTCGAGGCCCTACTGAAGGTAACGGCATGAAGTGACAACAGGGTGGGGGAGGGGAGAGGAGTTAGGGAAGAGGATGCCCTACCCCCCCCCCCCCCCCCTTACCATTTAATACCTAATGGCGGTTAGCGGCTGGGTCGGGATGGAGCCGGACCCATCGTGGAGCCACCGGATGCCAAAGGTGGAGAAGACCACAACTTGGGCCTGAACGCCTCTCCCCACGCCCTCTTTATAACTGTGGTAACTACAAACGCGCAGGGGACCTAGGCTGTACTTGAAAGACCGCAAGAAGTGAGCTACCTGACTCCTGTTTCCGATATTGCGATGGGGAGAGACAAGGCGAACAAACAACCCCCACCCTCCCAGCAAAAGATTGACCAGTTCACGACGCCGGCGGGCCAGCGAGGAGAGGGAGACACAGCCAGCGGAGGCCCCGCACCAGACGGAGTGAGTGCCATCCTTCAAGCCATTCAATCATCACAGTCTGCGGTAGAGACTAAGATCGGGGAAGTGCGAGAAGACGTGGGTCTTGTCCGACAGGACCTCAGAAACGCAGTGAACCGGATCACTGAGGTTGAAACTAGAGTCTCCCAGACTGAAAACGACCTAGCCGACCTCAGAAGTAAAGTGGCCCAGCTGCAGACCCGAACCGGCGAGCTTCACCGCCGTGCGGAAGATGCAGAAAACCGGTCAAGACGCAATAACCTGCGTTTCATCGGATTCCCAGAGGGCATAGAAGATGGTGGTGCATCTGAGTTCCTAGAGAAGTGGATTAAAACCTGGATGCCAGAGCAGTCCCTTTCGCCCTGGTTCACGATCGAAAGAGCACACAGGGAATTGGCTCCTCGCCCCCCTCCAGGTGGCCCAAAACGTCCAATGATTGCGCGCTTCTTCAACTTCAAAGATAGAGACAATATCCTTAAAGAGGCTAGGAGGTTGGAAGATCTTCAATGGGAGAACCATAAAATCCTAATTTTTCCAGACTATACCCGTGAGGTCCAGACCCGCCGCCGGTCGTACGAACACGTTAAGCAGAAACTTAGAGCGATGCAACTTTCATACATGCTCCTCTTCCCCGCGCGGCTCAAGGTCCTCCTGGCCGGGCGAGCGCACTTTTTTGAAACACCTGAAGAGGCTTGGGACTGGCTGACGGAGGAGGGTGTCGGAGCCCGAGGGGGGCCCTCGGGACACTCGGAGAGGGCCCCTCGGGTTGGTCCCCTCGCCCCGGGAGGTCCCCGGAGGAGCCGGAGGCGCACCAGATCCCGGAGAGGGAGACCGAAAGACACAAACACCTTGGAAAATAATGAGGTAATCCGAGACTTTGGCTCACAAACAGAGGGGGAACCCGCGGAACCCTCGGGGCCTCAGACCCCAAACCAATCAATAGATGACAACAACTTGAGCCAGTCCCCGGCCCTTGGTTAATATGACGCATTTGACACCCACTGATGGGAGTCCAAAAGACTTGGGATGTCAGACTTACCTATGCAGACCTTACAAGGGTCACTATAGAAGGCGCCAAGCCTCCCTAATATATGACACCCGAGACTTGGCAGGCTTTCTCTAATTGTAATTGATCCGACTATATGGAGGGGTCCACCACTCCACCCCAAGGACAGTCCTGCTGGCTGTCTGGTTTTGGTTGGGTATTTGGGCGACAGATGCTTCCGGGGTGGGAGTATGGGGAGGGGGGTGTTTGGGGGGTGGGGTTTTTGAAGTTAGTTTAGATAGGAATAGGAATAAGTTGGTTAGGTCTCTTATTATTTCTTTGTTATGTTTGGAATGGTCGCCCCTGGGTCCACAGCCTGACACTCAGCCCTATGTAACACCTACGCAACTCATGCCTGGCACTCACTAACCCAGGTCCTTTCCTGGAACGTAAATGGCCTGTTGGACAAGATCAAGAGGTCAGCAGTATTTAACACTCTCCGCAGGTACTCCCCCTCAGTGGTCCTCTTGCAGGAAACTCACCTCCTTGGGACTAGGTGCCCCATGCTCATGCGGGGAGGATATGACAGAGTATACCACGCGGGCTTCTCCAGGGGCTCTAGAGGGGTAGCCATTTTACTTCATCGCTCTCTGCCTGTGGTGATCACAGCCACGCCGGTCGACCCACAGGGCAGATTTGTTGTGGCCACGGGGACTCTTCATGGAACACCGATAAACTTTATATCTGCATATGCCCCCCCGACGAGACTTGATGCCTTCTTGCACTCGCTCCGCCGAGTGGTTGTGGGACTGCCCCAGGGGACCACCCTGTTGGGAGGGGACTTCAACGCGGTTCTTGATCCCGATTTGGATGTATCCGGCGAGATCACCGGCAGTAGATTAGCCAGGGCTTCGGCTCTGACTGGTTGGACCGAGAGCCTTGGCCTTTGCGAGGTATGGAGAACCTGGCACCCTAGAGATCGTCGGTACACCCACACGTCGGCCGCCCACCAGACGCAATCCAGAATAGATCTGGTATTCATGTCCGCTCTGGACCTCTCAAGCGTCACAGGGACAGAGATACTTCCCCGGGGAGTTTCAGACCACGCACCGGTGCGGGTCCGCCTAGGTGGAGCAGATCCCTCCAGACGCCCGGTATGGCGCCTAAACGCATGGTACCTTCAAGACAAAGACTACACCCAGGAGATCAGAAATCAACTAACCCAATATTTTGATCTGAACCTGGGGTCGGTCCGGTCCCCGGGAACATTATGGGCCGCCTGTAAGGCTACCCTTAGAGGGCATGCCAAGCACCTTCTCCGCTCCCGCGAGCGAGACAGGAACTCCCAGATCTCTGACCTGGAGGCTAGGGCCCTGAGACTGGAACGCCAACAAACGACCTCTTCGTCTGCCACTGCCCTGAGGCAGCTGACTATGGTCAGAGAAGAAATTAAACACATAATGCTAGACTCGGCTAGGTGCATGTGGAGAGCTTCGGTAGCCTGTATATATGGCTGGGGGGATAAAAATGGGAAGCTCCTGCACTGGCTGGCGACTCGCCCTCTGGCCGGCAGGGTTATACCTGAGATTTTGGAACCCTCGGGCTCCCTCTCCAGGACACCTGCTGAAATTGCACAGAGCTTTGCCTCGTACTATGCCCGCCTCTATGCAATGCACCCCCGCCCTGCCATTGAGAAAGAGACCCCTCTTTTGAATGACGTCACTCTCCCCAGGATCTCCCTGGAGGCAAGAGATAGACTGGACGAAACTATTAGCCTCGCAGAGATAACCAGTGCAATTTCCGGCTTGGCATCGGGCAAAACTCCAGGCCCTGACGGACTCCCGGCAGAGTTATATAACAAATGCAGTGATATACTGGGTCCCCACTTACTCAATATGTATGGAGAAGCCGAGAAACTAGGCCGATTCCCCACCAAGATTGACCAAGCTACGATAGTTGTGATACCAAAAACCCAACCCCCATCGCGGCATTGTTCGGCATACCGACCCATCTCACTTCTGAATATTGAGATCAAAGTGCTTTCCTTGACCCTGGCCTCTAGATTGAAAGAGATAATGCCCACACTAGTGCACCCTGATCAATGTGGCTTTATGCCCACTCGTAGCACCAGGCACTGCATTAGGCGGCTGCATGTGGCTCTGGCACATCGCAGGACTCTGTCACACACACCCTTGGCATTACTCTTACTGGACTTTGAAAAAGCCTTTGATACAGTGGATTGGTCCTACCTTGAATTGGTCCTGCAGAAAAATGGACTCGGCCCCAAATTCCGAGGCCTAGTGAGACTCCTGTATTCCAAACCGACAGCTCGAGTCCGGGTGAATGGAGTGGTCTCTGTCTGACCTGTTCCCTATTGGCCGCGGAACCCGGCAGGGTTGCCCGCTATCCCCATTGCTCTTCGCATTAATGATAGAGCCTCTTGCGATACTGCTGCGAGGAGATCCCCTGATCGAAGGCTGGTCCTGGCCCGCTTGCGCGGAGGACCGTGTGGCGCTATACGCAGATGATGTCCTCCTATATCTCTCCAACCCGGCTAAAAGTGGCCCCCGCGTGCTAAAGATCCTGAGCCTTTTCGCAGAAGCCTCGTGGTTGATCCTGAATCCCGCCAAGTCCCTGTTGGTCCCCCTACACCGCTCCGGAGACTGTGTGGACTGGCAGCGGAATATTCCAGTGCGAAGAAACAGCTTTAAATACCTGGGAATATTTATTTCACTTCTCCCTGAGTTGACATGGGAACTTAATGTTACACCGTTAACCAGGAAAATTAGAAGCGATCTCCTAAACTGGAGGACACTCCCTCTTAACCTGCTTGGTAGAATAGCGCTCTACAAGATGATGATCCTCCCTAGGCTCCTCTATCTCCTGCAAAATTTTCCCCATCCCATTCCTAGGAAATGGTTTGGGGAAATGGACTCATTGGCACGCCAATTTATATGGAGCGGAGCCCGCTCACGGTTAGCACTCAAAACCTGCCAGAGAGATGTGTATGATGGAGGTTTGGGCATGTCTAATATCCATTTCTACCACCTCGCGTCACAAATACTTGTAATTAATGACTGGATGGGGGGTGGGTGGACAGATCCGGCATACCGACTGGAGCTCCAAACGATGGGATACCCACGGATTTGGGACACCCTTTATGGAGGTCCGATCTCTCGAGACATCCCGGACGTGACCAAGGTGGTTCTGCAGGGATGGCGGACGGCTCAAAAATCGACAGGGTGGTGGGGCCGTCTTACCCAACAGACCCCATTGTGGCAGGGGAGGCAATTGGTGGAGGTGGCGGGCCTGGAGGGGTTTCAGAATTGGGATAACATTGGCATCTCCACACTAGGCGATGTCTGGAATGGGTCACACATACAATCCTTCGAAGATCTCCAGAAAAACTTTTCATTAAATAAGACACAGTTCCACAGATACCTCCAGCTCCGACATGCCTTATCAGTACATATCCGAGTGGGAGAAACCATACCCGAGTGCAGCCCCATGGAGGCCAAGGCACTGATGGGGAGCTTGGGCAAGGGGGGTGTTTCCCAGATATATCGCACCCTGGTCTCCGGCACCTCGGGTTCCCTGGGGGTGCTTCGCCAGAGATGGGAGGGGTGGGTTGGCCCCATGGAAGAGGTGGAATGGAGTGAGGCGCTAATGGCCCCGCGTGCCCTGGCGATTGCTACCCGTCTTAGACTGATACAAACGTATTTTTTGCACACAGCATACCTCACACCCGACAAACTACACAGAGCGGGCCTCCGCCCCACTGCGGAGTGCCCCCGCTGCAGAAATCCCACAGCCGACTTCTTTCACATGGTATGGACCTGCCCGGCCATGGTAGCCTATTGGGGAGCTGTCTTGGGGGAGGTTTCTGAGGTGTTGCAGGAGAATATAGAAAGAGAGCCTTTGCCCCTCCTTCTTGGGAGCATGGGTGACACCGAACTAAGGAGACCGGATCGAATCTTCCTCGGGGTGGCGTGCTTAGTGGCTAAGAGGGATATAGTGGCAAACTGGAAGGCCAAGAGTGCCCCATCACTGGCTAAATGGAGACGGGGAGTGGATTGGTGCGCACAGAGTGAAAAACTTGTATATGAGGTTAGAGGATGTCCGGATAAATACAATAGGATATGGGGGAAATGGGAGACCGCAATAGGCACCTGAACAATATGTCATCTCTAATATTAGTGCTGTCTGGGATCACAGGTTCGACCAATGTTGGGTGCCCGTTGGCATCGTGTTTTGATGTTTGTATCATGGTTTTCTTTCTTTTGCAAAAATCAATAAAAGTTCTTTATAAAAAAAAAAAGCACTATCATTATGTCAAGCTGAGCTTACAGTTCGCAATATGTCATTGTACAGTCACCTTAACAGTGAAAGCTTTGCTCTATTAAACCTCAGTGTTTGACGCTCTTACTCACATGGGTGCATCTCCTGCCTTGCAGCAGTCAGTCCTCTCCCCTCAACTGTACTGCGCACAGTTATAGTTAAAAGGTTTGCGCCGCAGGGGGTTGGACCTACTTGTAGAGTGGAAAAGACAAACATGAAAACTTGTTGGCCTTAACCCCAAACAATATGTCCTGGTCATTGGCCTGCACCATATCTTGTTTCTTACATGTTGCTAAACACCACACTGCTCGCGTTTCTAGACACTGGAAATGGCAGATGGGTTTACTCAGTTGTTGGTCGTCTGTTTACCCACCTGAGAAGGGTCTGCCTGGTATCACATTGAGTAAGAAAAACAACCGAAAGACAGCCATGTTTGTATCCCTGCTAGGTTTGCAAAGTGTGCTGTTCCTGCTTTTTAGAAATTATTCACACATTACCCCCTCACACGGTTGATTGGGTCTTAAATTGCTTCTTTGGTGACACACATTTTGTCTGCTTTAGTGGTATTAAGATGAGACTGACGGCGCAATTTATTGTACTGTAAGCACATTTATACAGTGCTTGTAAGAAAGGGGTTTATTATTTAGGGCTGGGTGGCTGCCTGCTCGCCTCAAGAAATAACTTGTCAGTGCGCACTCAAACATCGCCTAATTAAGCTGAACTCTGCCTCCTGCTGTCTGTGGGACAGAGCAGATGGGCTTAAATCGGAGCAGTTTGACGGTGTTTATGCAGTACCAAAAAGGCAATAAAGTCAAAAGGCGAAACAAAAATATCAAACAATTAGAAAAATAGAGTAAAATGTACTGAACAAAATTACATTAAAACAAGAATTTCTAGTCAGGCAAACTGTAGATATACGTTTTTTAAAGTTTTAAGTGAGAATAGTGTCAAAACGCAAAAAGTGCCAATAGTCTGTGGTTGTGGTAGGCTGGAATTAGGCATAAGTTCAGGCTGACCCAGTGGTTTATTTGTAAAATAATTGCCGGTGCCCAAAGCGCTGCTGAGGCGCGCGGCTGGCGCTATAAAATGTCAGTGTGAATAGCAAGGGTGCACGGTCCTGAACCCACCTCAGGCCTCTTTAGTAGACAGCCAGCCACTCGCTGCCCCTTTATCTCACTCTACGTGTTTCTGCTTCTCCCTTGGTGACAGATTTTCTGTATTTCTCATCCTCAGTCTTTTTGTTTTTATTTTTCCCTCTGCTAGTCTGGGAAATGTCGGATGTGGAGGAATAAACGCCAGTCCCTAAAAAATAAGTGCTGGTGCCCCCCACAGGCAGCCATGGCCTCAAATTAAGCACTGGACTGACTGCAAAGGAGCAGATACACCAACCGGGTTCATCCCAGTCTGAGTTTCCCGCTGATTTAGTCATTTGCATCCAAGACTGCTGACACAAAGCTAAGATTCCTACCTGTTCTACCCACGGTCCACTCCACCCATAAGAAAGGGCCAACCATGGCATTCTTAAGGAAAGTCTCTCCAGCTGACATCTGTAATGTGACCACTTAGCATCACACGTTTTTCCGAAGCACTAGTCCGTGGACATCTTAGCCCTCCAGGAAGCTGTGGTTGGCCAGAGTTTGAGGACTTTGTTCCAGACTTCTGAGTCATCCACTTGCTAGCCATTGCCTATGAAGGGCACGGGTTTACAATCGGTGCAGAGCATCTTGATCTACAACTACACATGCTATGAACGGGAAATGCTACTAATCCATAAGTATCCTGCCATGGCATGCAGTGCTGAAGGTTCACCTGTGCCTACCCGCCTCCGCAGAAACTTGTGGTGATATCAGATCTCTTCCTTTATGACCCAGTTCACACTACACAAAAAGCATGGTACATCCGATGAAGTCTGTGCCCGTGTGCATTGTGAACCAAGGGTGGAATCCCAGCACTCGAAAGACTAATTGGCAGAAAAACAACTTGCAAGTGTTCAAGCTCAGAAGTAACTGGCACGGATATGCATAGCATTTGAATCTATAGCACTACATGCTGCAAACAGGTGCTCACAGGGCAAATAACACTTCCCTTGCACTTATAGCAGGGGTGAGGCTTTGAGCCTGGTATTTAGTGCAAGAGTGGCTATTTTCTATGGGGTTGGGGAGAGAGAATAAGCCAAAGGATTACTGGTGCTCAGTTTCGTTTTTTTGGTTTATTTTATTTTTTTGCCTGAAATCAAGGTACCTGGAAACCTGCTCGGTGAGGTGACTCTGTGCCAACCTACATTGTGACTTTTAATTCTTGAGTGAAAGTCCATTTACTGCTATCACTAAAATTAGAAGTTATCCCCAACGCCCTGGAAATTTGAGATAAACCCATGAAAGTGCCATTGGTTGATTAATCTGTGTATCTGTTCTATTTGCGTAGTGCAAGCCTTGCTGAAAAGCAGCAGTGTGGTTCAGAGTCTGAGACAAAGATGCGGCCAGTGAGTGATAGGAAGGATAACTGAGTTCTGAGAATGTTACTGGACTGTTACTACATTGTGATGTAGTGTTCTTTAAAGAGATCTCTACAGCTGTTCCTTGTACTGGAGCAAGGTTAATGAAGTCTCAATACTGGGAAGTTTTTCCAGATTCTAAAGTCGCTCTCTAGGGTGAGCATTTGATGTCTCTTCAATAGAGAGAGCTCATACCAGACCATCTTGGTTATGTTGGTGATGTGTTTCTTGAGGATGAGGCCGGTCCAGGATGAATCAAAGTGACTTAAAATTTAGTTCGAAATTGTCCAGTAGTTTTTGCTTGTTGCTGTTTTTGAAAAGCAAGAATTCTTTTATTGAGGGTTTGAGTTTGCGGTTGAGATTGGACATCGAGGTCTAGAGGGGTCGCGTGCAGCGTTTGTGGTGTGTGATGTCTTGATTGGA